>NC_140714.1:2500-7500 GCF_050655825.1 Lonchura striata
CCTAACCCTAACCCTAACCCTAACCCTAACCCTAACCCTAACCCTAACCCTAACCCTAACCCTAACCCTAACCCTAACCTAACCCTAACCCTAACCCTAACCCTAACCCTAACCCTAACCCTAACCCTAACCCTAACCCTAACCCTAACCCTAACCCTAACCCTAACCCTAACCCTAACCCTAACCCTAACCCTAACCCTAACCCTAACCCTAACCCTAACCCTAACCCTAACCCTAACCCTAACCCTAACCCTAACCCTAACCCTAACCCTAACCCTAACCCTAACCCTAACCCTAACCCTAACCCTAACCCTAACCCTAACCCTAACCCTAACCCTAACCCTAACCCTAACCCTAACCCTAACCCTAACCCTAACCCTAACCCTAACCCTAACCCTAACCCTAACCCTAACCCTAACCCTAACCCTAACCCTAACCCTAACCCTAACCCTAACCCTAACCCTAACCCTAACCCTAACCCTAACCCTAACCCTAACCCTAACCCTAACCCTAACCCTAACCCTAACCCTAACCCTAACCCTAACCCTAACCCTAACCCTAACCCTAACCCTAACCCTAACCCTAACCCTAACCCTAACCCTAACCCTAACCCTAACCCTAACCCTAACCCTAACCCTAACCCTAACCCTAACCCTAACCCTAACCCTAACCCTAACCCTAACCCTAACCCTAACCCTAACCCTAACCCTAACCCTAACCCTAACCCTAACCCTAACCCTAACCCTAACCCTAACCCTAACCCTAACCCTAACCCTAACCCTAACCCTAACCCTAACCCTAACCCTAACCCTAACCCTAACCCTAACCCTAACCCTAACCCTAACCCTAACCCTAACCCTAACCCTAACCCTAACCCTAACCCTAACCCTAACCCTAACCCTAACCCTAACCCTAACCCTAACCCTAACCCTAACCCTAACCCTAACCCTAACCCTAACCCTAACCCTAACCCTAACCCTAACCCTAACCCTAACCCTAACCCTAACCCTAACCCTAACCCTAACCCTAACCCTAACCCTAACCCTAACCCTAACCCTAACCCTAACCCTAACCCTAACCCTAACCCTAACCCTAACCCTAACCCTAACCCTAACCCTAACCCTAACCCTAACCCTAACCCTAACCCTAACCCTAACCCTAACCCTAACCCTAACCCTAACCCTAACCCTAACCCTAACCCTAACCCTAACCCTAACCCTAACCCTAACCCTAACCCTAACCCTAACCCTAACCCTAACCCTAACCCTAACCCTAACCCTAACCCTAACCCTAACCCTAACCCTAACCCTAACCCTAACCCTAACCCTAACCCTAACCCTAACCCTAACCCTAACCCTAACCCTAACCCTAACCCTAACCCTAACCCTAACCCTAACCCTAACCCTAACCCTAACCCTAACCCTAACCCTAACCCTAACCCTAACCCTAACCCTAACCCTAACCCTAACCCTAACCCTAACCCTAACCCTAACCCTAACCCTAACCCTAACCCTAACTAACCCTAACCCTAACCCTAACCCTAACCCTAACCCTAACCCTAACCCTAACCCTAACCCTAACCCTAACCCTAACCCTAACCCTAACCCTAACCCTAACCCTAACCCTAACCCTAACCCTAACCCTAACCCTAACCCTAACCCTAACCCTAACCCTAACCCTAACCCTAACCCTAACCCTAACCCTAACCCTAACCCTAACCCTAACCCTAACCCTAACCCTAACCCTAACCCTAACCCTAACCCTAACCCTAACCCTAACCCTAACCCTAACCCTAACCCTAACCCTAACCCTAACCCTAACCCTAACCCTAACCCTAACCCTAACCCTAACCCTAACCCTAACCCTAACCCTAACCCTAACCCTAACCCTAACCCTAACCCTAACCCTAACCCTAACCCTAACCCTAACCCTAACCCTAACCCTAACCCTAACCCTAACCCTAACCCTAACCCTAACCCTAACCCTAACCCTAACCCTAACCCTAACCCTAACCCTAACCCTAACCCTAACCCTAACCCTAACCCTAACCCTAACCCTAACCCTAACCCTAACCCTAACCCTAACCCTAACCCTAACCCTAACCTAACCCTAACCCTAACCCTAACCCTAACCCTAACCCTAACCCTAACCCTAACCCTAACCCTAACCCTAACCCTAACCCTAACCCTAACCCTAACCCTAACCCTAACCCTAACCCTAACCCTAACCCTAACCCTAACCCTAACCCTAACCCTAACCCTAACCCTAACCCTAACCCTAACCCTAACCCTAACCCTAACCCTAACCCTAACCCTAACCCTAACCCTAACCCTAACCCTAACCCTAACCCTAACCCTAACCCTAACCCTAACCCTAACCCTAACCCTAACCCTAACCCTAACCCTAACCCTAACCCTAACCCTAACCCTAACCCTAACCCTAACCCTAACCCTAACCCTAACCCTAACCCTAACCCTAACCCTAACCCTAACCCTAACCCTAACCCTAACCCTAACCCTAACCCTAACCCTAACCCTAACCCTAACCCTAACCCTAACCCTAACCCTAACCCTAACCCTAACCCTAACCCTAACCCTAACCCTAACCCTAACCCTAACCCTAACCCTAACCCTAACCCTAACCCTAACCCTAACCCTAACCCTAACCCTAACCCTAACCCTAACCCTAACCCTAACCCTAACCCTAACCCTAACCCTAACCCTAACCCTAACCCTAACCCTAACCCTAACCCTAACCCTAACCCTAACCCTAACCCTAACCCTAACCCTAACCCTAACCCTAACCCTAACCCTAACCCTAACCCTAACCCTAACCCTAACCCTAACCCTAACCCTAACCCTAACCCTAACCCTAACCCTAACCCTAACCCTAACCCTAACCCTAACCCTAACCCTAACCCTAACCCTAACCCTAACCCTAACCCTAACCCTAACCCTAACCCTAACCCTAACCCTAACCCTAACCCTAACCCTAACCCTAACCCTAACCCTAACCCTAACCCTAACCCTAACCCTAACCCTAACCCTAACCCTAACCCTAACCCTAACCCTAACCCTAACCCTAACCCTAACCCTAACCCTAACCCTAACCCTAACCCTAACCCTAACCCTAACCCTAACCCTAACCCTAACCCTAACCCTAACCCTAACCCTAACCCTAACCCTAACCCTAACCCTAACCCTAACCCTAACCCTAACCCTAACCCTAACCCTAACCCTAACCCTAACCCTAACCCTAACCCTAACCCTAACCCTAACCCTAACCCTAACCCTAACCCTAACCCTAACCCTAACCCTAACCCTAACCCTAACCCTAACCCTAACCCTAACCCTAACCCTAACCCTAACCCTAACCCTAACCCTAACCCTAACCCTAACCCTAACCCTAACCCTAACCCTAACCCTAACCCTAACCCTAACCCTAACCCTAACCCTAACCCTAACCCTAACCCTAACCCTAACCCTAACCCTAACCCTAACCCTAACCCTAACCCTAACCCTAACCCTAACCCTAACCCTAACCCTAACCCTAACCCTAACCCTAACCCTAACCCTAACCCTAACCCTAACCCTAACCCTAACCCTAACCCTAACCCTAACCCTAACCCTAACCCTAACCCTAACCCTAACCCTAACCCTAACCCTAACCCTAACCCTAACCCTAACCCTAACCCTAACCCTAACCCTAACCCTAACCCTAACCCTAACCCTAACCCTAACCCTAACCCTAACCCTAACCCTAACCCTAACCCTAACCCTAACCCTAACCCTAACCCTAACCCTAACCCTAACCCTAACCCTAACCCTAACCCTAACCCTAACCCTAACCCTAACCCTAACCCTAACCCTAACCCTAACCCTAACCCTAACCCTAACCCTAACCCTAACCCTAACCCTAACCCTAACCCTAACCCTAACCCTAACCCTAACCCTAACCCTAACCCTAACCCTAACCCTAACCCTAACCCTAACCCTAACCCTAACCCTAACCCTAACCCTAACCCTAACCCTAACCCTAACCCTAACCCTAACCCTAACCCTAACCCTAACCCTAACCCTAACCCTAACCCTAACCCTAACCCTAACCCTAACCCTAACCCTAACCCTAACCCTAACCCTAACCCTAACCCTAACCCTAACCCTAACCCTAACCCTAACCCTAACCCTAACCCTAACCCTAACCCTAACCCTAACCCTAACCCTAACCCTAACCCTAACCCTAACCCTAACCCTAACCCTAACCCTAACCCTAACCCTAACCCTAACCCTAACCCTAACCCTAACCCTAACCCTAACCCTAACCCTAACCCTAACCCTAACCCTAACCCTAACCCTAACCCTAACCCTAACCCTAACCCTAACCCTAACCCTAACCCTAACCCTAACCCTAACCCTAACCCTAACCCTAACCCTAACCCTAACCCTAACCCTAACCCTAACCCTAACCCTAACCCTAACCCTAACCCTAACCCTAACCCTAACCCTAACCCTAACCCTAACCCTAACCCTAACCCTAACCCTAACCCTAACCCTAACCCTAACCCTAACCCTAACCCTAACCCTAACCCTAACCCTAACCCTAACCCTAACCCTAACCCTAACCCTAACCCTAACCCTAACCCTAACCCTAACCCTAACCCTAACCCTAACCCTAACCCTAACCCTAACCCTAACCCTAACCCTAACCCTAACCCTAACCCTAACCCTAACCCTAACCCTAACCCTAACCCTAACCCTAACCCTAACCCTAACCCTAACCCTAACCCTAACCCTAACCCTAACCCTAACCCTAACCCTAACCCTAACCCTAACCCTAACCCTAACCCTAACCCTAACCCTAACCCTAACCCTAACCCTAACCCTAACCCTAACCCTAACCCTAACCCTAACCCTAACCCTAACCCTAACCCTAACCCTAACCCTAACCCTAACCCTAACCCTAACCCTAACCCTAACCCTAACCCTAACCCTAACCCTAAC